>NC_134406.1:166990321-167007821 GCF_038048845.1 Mixophyes fleayi | reverse complement strand
TAAGAATGACGCCAACAGATAAACACAACTGTGAGCTTCTCAATGTTATGTCATCAGGATGAGCAAAGACTATTTTTTTCCCCAGGTGCACTCAGGAATATGGGCTTTGTATGACAGGGCCGCCTTTTTGCACAATACCTGCAGAAGCACAAATTCTTATGTTCAGAGAACCTATGAGTCACCACCCTGAAGCAAATTGTGTCAGGGAGACCCTCAACACAGTCCTGTAAAGCTGGCTGACATTTAAATTACCGTGTATGCCAGAAAGGTGCGCTTCATTTATAACAGCATTTTTATTTATTTGCAAATATTTGTGTCCAAGGTATTAAAACAATAAAAGAGGTACTAAGGTGATGGTATGTTGTTCTGTGTATAAAACAGATGCCCCTAATCAATACTAAAGTGATTACATAACTAAAACAATAAAAAAGGTACTAAGGTGATGGTATGTTGTTCTGTGTATAAAACAGATGCTCCTAATCAATACTAAAGTGATTACATAACTAAAACAATTTGCAAAGATATATATGTGATTTGGAGCAACAATTTTACTATACCACTAAATTAAAAATGAAATGACCCCTTTCTCTAACCATACATCCCACAGCATTTCTTTTGATGTATTGTTTGGCAGCACTCCGATCAACGCCTGTGGATGGAGGCACTTGGTGATTATGTCTGTGCGATAAATGTACCCATCCGTTGGCTATGTAAAGTTGTCCATTTTCTGCGATTTTGCTGGTGGGATTTAAAACAGCAATTTTATTAACTCCCACCAACAACATTGCTGAAAATCAGCAATTTACAAAATTAATGCATTCACCCATGTGTGTATTACATTATCACTGAGCAGCAGCAATTATTTACTTTCCCAGACAAACTATTCTATACTTGCAAATTACAGATGTTTATATGTATCTGACATTTGTGCATAATATTTAGGAAATTTCACATATCTGTTTTCACTGATGCACTGCTTGTACATGTTCGGTCTCAATTGAAAGACTAAATAAAATGGAAAAAAGTCAAACTAATAGCTAAATACAACTGTAGGAGTTTACTAATTACAGATAGTACATATTCCCAGATTTTACACTTCCCACACTAATGTTTCATGGTCCCCTCATTCCCTAATGTATTTCAATGCTTTCCATTTCCTGCTTATGACACCATACAAATGACTTAGACAGAGTATTTCATATTGTCATATCTGTACAGTATTTATATATTTTTTTTTTTTTACCGTAAGTGTTCGATATAGCATAGTAATTCACATTTTAGCAATGGAAAAGTTGATCTGTTTACTCAGATACAGAGAAGTATGATTTTTTCCCCTCAAGTTATCATTTTATTTTACTATACAGATGTGGTTTTTTATGGAAAGACCACCATGTGCAGACATTTTACATGCTGGAGTAAACCATTTACCAAAGTATTATAATGTGGTCAAATGCAAATTGCCTTGTGTGGTTTTGCCTTATTTTACTTGAAGTTTGGGGTGTTTTTAGACGGTTCCTTCTTATTACTTATTTTCTACCAATCTTGTCCCTAAAATGTAAAACAGAATTTGTTTAGTTTTATACTGTATATGCTTTGTACATATTCAGTTTATATATTTTGTTCTTATATCAGGAGGAGCCCTAATTCTCGATTCCTTGCAGTGAAACATATATAGGTCAAAAGCATTTTCATTGAAAGCTGAAATGTTTAGATCTCAGTTACGGCTGTGATTATTCAGTCTAAAAACTGAACTGTAACTTTATCCTTTAAGGGGTTATTATGAGTTGTACCCAAAAAAAATGAAGACATTTAGATTTTGTTACTAAAGTAACAGCTTCTGCTTCTTATCGCTCTGTCTAGATAACCTCTATTTTCCCTTATGGCTGTAGACCTGAGAACCTGGGAAATGGATTATAGATGTCAGTTAGCCATTTTCGGCCTCTGAATGATAGATTACATTTTTTTGTTTATTCCAACCATCACAAGAAACGCTGCTTAAAGAAATGTAGAGCCGGCATGCTTAACTTTGACTGGTAAAACTAAATACTTCAGACACTTCTGAGGAGCCACTTACAGCCTGGTTTTAAAGATGAGGCTCATTTAGTCTACAAGTCTGACACACACTCATATGTTACCTAAATATTTGAGGAAACGTAAAATGTAAGAAGTTTATTCTTCAGATAGTTATTAGACATAAGGACTTTATTAGCAATCTACAAGTACACATAATTATCTGCTTTACTATCATCAGCAAATCATTTCTTCAAGTAACTAACACATACCTTTAGTCTAAGCAACTTAAGGTTTAATATATATTTTATTACTACTTTATATCTATATTCTTTTTTTTCTTAAACAAAGATTTTTATATTCATGGTTAAATAAAAATCCATTTCAAACAGACAAAGTATAGTTCTGTAAATGCTACATAAATAACTTTGCAGAGCCATAATAGTCTAGATTCCTATTTACAGTATAAACAAAAGCCACAGGTGTATTTTATCTTTCACATCCTAAATATGAATATTTGGGGAACACAAGAGCCTCTGCAAACAAAACCAAGCACAAGATGGCCGACTCCACATGGCTGTCTCTACACAGGAAGAGGGTATTATTCCTGTCACATGACCTCTTTGTAGATCAACTCAGATATGTTTTTAAATAGAGGCGAGAAGAACTTCAAGTGTTACCCAGTTATTTTGTGAGTCTGCTGTCAGGGATTAAAAAAAAAAAAAAAAAAAAGTCTCAGGGGCATATCTGAAAATTACTGAGCCTGATAACATAATTGTAAAGGTACTCACTGCTTCCTATGCTCTCACACATGACTAAATTACACAGACATGCACTCTCTTAAATACTAGAAACACACAGAATTTAAAATGTTTTCCTAAACTATACACACACTCATTGTATTTTTAGTATTACCTGGGTGATGAACTTGGTGCTTGAATGAATTATCACGCAGCTCCTGAGCCACACACTTATAGTCACAAGGTCTAACGTGTACTTTTTGTACATGTATATAGCTTAAAATGTCTGTTGTCTTATCATGTAGTAGTGCTGCTTAGTAGATATAACCCAATGTTTTTACATAGGACTGTAAAAAAATAAGTGGGAAAAAACCTTTATCTAGCAACCCACAAGCACCAAACATTTTTATTATTTGATTACTACTAATTTTTCCACAGTAAGTAACAAAATAATGTCCTGCTTCTGTAAAACAAAGGGGCTTCACATGGGTTAAGCCTACAAAAAAAAACCTGAGGTTAAGGAAACAAAAATAGAGTTAAATGAATTCACTTGAAGGCCAAGAGCTTTAAAGCGAGGTTTCAGTAGGCATTCCATCCAATGAGGCCGGCCTGCAGTAATGCGGCTCCCAGTAACAGAGCCCTCATTGTTTTTTCATGGCAGTTAGAAAATGCTGCCTTATGTCGCCTCACACCACATTTCCAGTGCAAGGCCTATGAGAAAACCAAGGCCGAGGTTGCACGGTGCATTGAATAACCTACTTTCTCCAGTAAACTGCCCAACATCCCAACCTATACTCACAAACCTTAGCAAAAGGATGTTGTTTTTTTTGCATAATTTATAACCGGCAATGTTTCTTTTATGTGGGATTTGGTCATTTCTGTGTCCTCTCCCCTCCAAAGTCATTGGACTTAGCAAGGTGAAACCCTTCAAACAGCAAAGCTGACACATACACCCAGTAAGTAGATAAACATTGCATATTTGGAAGTGTAGTTATTCCACACCTGTTTTACATGTTTATACAGTAATTAGAGATTAATGCCTGTTCCAGACCAGATAAATATATGCAGGGAACAAAGTTTTCACTGTTCTAAGCTAGTTTTGAAATGTACTGCATTTAACATTATGCTGGGAGGTTGACAATTGTGAAGTCATGTCACAAGCCAGCCTCTGCAGCAAGACCTAACAACTACATTTTGTGTACAGCAGGAATAGGTTTTGTTTTTCAATGCAACAATCCCATCACTTGTTTTAAAATCTGCTGTAGAGCTCAAAAGAATAATACTGTGATTATATCATTTAGGATGAAGCAATAATGCATTTATTTTTATTGAATTTAGCAACGCAATCATGTATGTCTCAATCAATCATGTACATGGTACTGGCTTTGCCATTATATGTTTATAACCAAGTTCCCTGTGTTACCCTTAATAAATAAAGTAATAGCTAGAGTCTTTAACTACTTAATGACCAGATGGTTTTCACCTCTTAATGACCAGACCAAATTAATTTTTTTTGCAATGCATCAGTTTAAATAGGAAACAAATTTTGACTGCCAAATAATCACAAATGAATTTTAGATTGTTTTTTCCTGGGACAGGTAAAACTATCTTTTGGTACCAAATTTGAAAATGGAATACATTTTTTGTTCCATGATAATTCATGTAGCAACTCTAATCAGTGCAGCCCCTGAAATATACTGCAATACAATCAGCTAGTTCTCCTCAGTACAGTCATTTTAGGCTCCCACCCTTACCCAATAGTATGCACTACCTGCATCTGGATGGAAAAACTGTTAAGGTCATCATTATAGTAGGTATGTCCAGGGATTGGAAGAACACAAATTGTGGGGGGAGAGGAAGAGAGAAATTGTTTTGGGTTTTGGGGCAACATACATTCTACATATCATTTACGCATTATTGCATGACATGCAAACAAAATGCAACCTTTTTACACAGGTATCTTTGAAGGGTTTGGAAAGGAGTGGGGGAATGTTTATCACACTGTATTTGTTTTATATTTTCCTTTTTGATTTTACATTTTTATTTAATTTCTTTCTCCACAAAAGGTGCAAGAAGGAATTGATACTTTGCAGAGGGTCAGTGGAGAAATGGGAGCCCTAACTTCCACTGAAACCCCACTTGTGATCAGTGAGATATTAAAATTAAAAGATCTCAAATACTGTATATTGCCCATATGTTGGTATGTTGGAGAGAAACCATTGTTGATGGACCTATCTCACTTAGTACATCCTACACAAAGTGTACACATGGCAACCATCAGTGTAGGTGACTTCTTGCAAGAGGTGTTTAATACAGTCTATGCAGACCTTTCATACATCTGCACTATAAGCTCAACTAACAGGAGGAGCTAATCAACTATTCTAGAACTGCCTACAGTAGAGAGCATTATCATACTCTATCATGATTACACCAGAATGGTGCTTCTGCATGGGATCTCTCTAAAGATGCCCCACGGCTGGCTGGCTATAAGACAAACAAGATAAGAAAATAGTACTTATTCGGAATTTCAGTAACAGGAATTTCACAACACCCAAATCTTTTTGTTTCACTTGCAGCATTGGAGAGAAAGATTTAGGGTTTTAAAGCTTTGTAAATCTCCTTGACACCCAAATGACCATTACAAACACCAGTCCCCCAATCGACCACTGCAATCACCAATCCCATGTTTGGAGTAAACAATGTATCGTTCTGCAAAAACAGTAGTATAATACTCAGGTACACATAATACAAAAAACATAAATCAATAATGAAGTCAGACAGTAGGCCTCTTCTATGTCCTTATGCCCTTTTCTGTATAAGCACTTTTCAAACATTATCCAATATTGCATTTGTAATGTGCATAATAATGTGGAGGCTTTATTCATTTTCCAAGGTTAAAATGTTTTTTGGTTTATTTATGTTTTAACATTTTTGCTTGGAACCATAATAAAAAAAGAAGGTTAAGTTTAGAATTTAAGTCTTATTGTTTGGAAATGCCTTTTTTGTGATACCTATAATTTATAAAAGCAATAAATCTGCATAATAGGCATTAAAAAATAAACATTATTGTTCTATCAATGCAATGGGGAGCTTGGACAATGTCCTGAACATTCAAACCAACTTAAGTCCCGATCAATGAAAAAGGTAGAAAAAGCATATACGTTTCATAACCGTTTACGGTTTCATTGTTCACTTTAAAACAACAATTGTACACATGTGAACGAGCACTAATACTACCACTGATTCCTCCCAACCCACATTGTAATAGACATTTTTCTCATAAAGTGAAAGATGAGCAGAGTTAAACTACTCCAGATGGGAGCTGTTTGTAACATGTCTGCTTTGCCGTTTTAGAGTTTCTGGCACTTTTATTGCGTGTTGTCCTAGTGATAACGTGTAAGCAAAAAAGCCATACAGAGACATTATGTGGAAAAATAAAGATGAAAACCACATTCATTAATAGCTTGCACACTTAACAAAAAGGTGAAAACTGTTCCAAATCATGAGTAACAAGTAGATTCTGCAAATAATTACAGCAGCCTCCATCGATTTGATAGACAACATTTATTTCCTTGTTTTACAGTCCTGGCACCGACATGCTTGTCTCTAGAGTACAATCAGAAACACACACACACCATAATACTATATAGGACACAGAACACTTTACATTTTCCTGTACACAAACATTTCTAGTTTGATCACATCCCTTACTCATTTTACTAATATTTTTATTTGTTATTAATAGACTGTTATGATTTATGTTTGAATTGATTATTTTAGAATGGTTTTAAAGACAAATGAATGAAATATTTCCTGACAACTTGCCTTTTTCCTCCTGGAAAAAGATACAGCAATTTGTATTTCAAATTACACAATACTGATATGCTAGCATACTGTTCACCTAATCAATCATGTACATTTCAGCTCTTGCTGTTAGTGGTTACTTTTCAGTGGTGCAGATTCACTCCATCAAAGTGATGAGTTTAGGAGGGTAAAGTTGATTAATGCTTAAAAAGATAAAAACTGTTAATAGTTTGCAAGAAACAAGATACTTGAGATATGTGTTATAATTTCTATCTAGCCGCTTAATTTCCATCAAAATGAAACTTGACATGAAAGATGACTACAAGGTAACAATAACTTTTTTACACTATATAGAACTAACAATGCACCCACTGTTATACCAATAAACTAATTATATAAACTATATGTAAAACAAAAACAAAAGATCTGTGCATAAATATATTGTTCACTATTCAATATTATGACTAGAAGACGCAGAGTGTGTGTATGTTTTAAAACTGCAATTACAATAATTTTATTTACAAAATGTAGAGATGCAGCATGTTTGAACTAAAAGAAAAATCCATCACACTTTTCGTGCCTAACCATGTTATACTACTACTGAAGTACAATAAGGTAGATAAGCTTTTTGTGGCATTGTGCTTCAGGAATCGCCAAATTGTGCCATTTGTTTACTCCAACTACACTCCATCTATAGATTATGCTTCTTCGTGATTCAAGTAAGCATAGGGATTCCATAGATTGTAAGCTTGCGAGCAGGGCCTTCTCACCTCTGTCTGCTTTACCCAGTTTGTTTATTACTGTTTGTGTCCCCAACCGTAAAGCGTTACGGAATTTGCGGTCGCTATATAAATACATGTTGATGATGGTGATGATGATGATTGGAGGCGATGACTGAACCCACCCAAAGCTGTTACTTCTTATTTTTAACAAATTCAAATATTGGACAATTCAAATTAGTGTTATATTCATGTAATCATGGAAGAGTCTTTGTTATGGTGTAAACAGCTTATAGTATACCAAGTGCAATTTACTACCGTTCCTCCCAGTGACAATTTACTATTGGCTCTGCTCTCTGCAGTCCTAAGAGTTATCCCCATCAGTCAGCTGACCAGACCACAAAGCATGAACAATTAATGGTCTTATGGCACAGGAAAAAGTTAGTTAGCATTTGTAAGTATGCATTTTAGAAACTTATTTTCAGTAACTATTTTGTATTCATTTAACTGTTAATATTTTTCAGACATCCATTTATTTAGGCATATTTAATGTATAACAGAGAAAGGAAGAGATTAAACTATGCTAAATGGCACAACATAAAATGGTCTTTAATTTATAATTAAAATGAAATTTTTGTTCATATTTATGGTAACAGAATGAAAAGTATTTTCAATATATAACAAAGATATATCAACTAGCTATAGTATTTGTAAGCTGTGACAACATTGAAAAGGGCTCCAATATATCATAGGTAGAAGATCTTGGAAATTGGCAAGTCACATTATTTATTACAAGCCACACATGTGACAAATTATTTAACTCACTGACTCCTAATAAGTCAAAGAGCAAGCAATTAGCTAACTCGGTCGGTCTGAACGCTGTTTGTGGCAATTTATAGATGCTCTCAAGCTGTCACAGCACTTCAAAGCACCATTAGGGGGAAACCTTTTAATGACTCACTTGAGATGACAAATATTACACAGCGCACATGGCAGCAATGGACTTGGCAGAATATTCCATTCTGTGAAGATTTTTTTTTCTCTCAACAGCTGTTTACATGTTTGCTGTTGATACTCATCTAGTTGGAGATGAGAACTTGTACGGAGCTAGTAAATGAGCAATAATTAATAATTTATCAAAACACTTCCAGATTTCTCCAACCAAAAATACCTATGTGCACTATCCCCCCCTCCCCCCAACAAAAAAAGAAAATACATTTTAAATCAAACAATCTACCAATAATGGGATCGATTCCTGTAGTTTATGCAGGAATAGCAATGTCTGCATTTTTCCCAAGTTGCTGTGTGCAATTTCTCTATGCTTTTACATATTCATGAAACCCTCAAATACATATTCATGAAACCCTCAATGTTAAGGTATATTTTATTCTGAAATATTACACGTTAATATGGTTTCAAATTGTCCCATTTGTCTCCAGGGGAATTCTATCTACTAGAAGCCTTGAAGGAAGGATCCCCAATACTCCAAATGATCAGATTTGCCTCCGGGGTAGCATGCAAAGGGTAAGCATTATTTTGCGATTTGCATTTCATACTTTTTTTTTTTTAAACCAGCTCCCTTTCACTTATGACCTACTATGCAGATTTCTTGCAACCTTTTCCACTGCTTTCAGCCAGTCAAATCCTCCAACATGACAAACCTCCTCGGTGGGAGCAGTTTCATATCTAGGTGGTGATTAAGGTCATTTCATTCCCACACAGAAATACTACTGTTGACTCTTGAGAAAAAAACGACAGAGCTGTGCAGCACTGTGACAGTAAGTAGTCTTCTGTCTGTCTACTTATTCCTCCCCTATTCAAACACAACAAAGGTACTTACTTACTGTAAACTATAAGCACTTGGGAACCATTTCTGCAGCACTGCCAGATAAACTTAAATATAAATGTGTATGAATGTATATATCTTGGGCACTGAGGAGTATGGTGTGTAGGAGATGAAACTGTGCGTACATAAAAAGTAGAAAAAAAAAGCGTTTTAAACAGCACTCCATTAATTCTTTCTGCTCCGCAGAAAATAATTCACTATACAGACATTTTCAATTGACGATGTGTTACATTGCTTATATTCCTAGACTTCAAACACCTGACGTAACTGGATGAACAAAATACAAAAAAAAAATTGCTGCATTTGGCACCTAAAGGTAGCATCAAGTGGTTTTCATAGGAAGACTGTATATTGACGCTTTAAATTTGATGGTTTATCACTTCCATCAATGAGGTTGTTATTGATATATAGCAATTTCTTCAATACTTACACAGTTATGTGACTTTAACAACAGTAGATGGAATAAAACAACATTTTCTCTATAACTAGTTATTTGTGTTATGGACCTTTATATGCTGTATACATGGTATGTTGAGCTTGGTTATGAGGACGGCCCCTCTCCCTTGAGGACCTGGAAATACGACTAAAATTAGGTACACATATTAAACATACAAATAAATATTTCAGTGAATCTCTTATTGGTAAGTCTCCACAATAGTGTCTTTTGCTTGTGACAACATTGACAAGAGTTGCCAAATGTGGGATATATACCTATTGGCATTTGCAGGGCACATAGCACATATAAATCAAAGGTTATGTATGAGTTTAATAAGCATATAGTATGCATTTAATTTACATTTTCAAATGCATTCAGTCAACATCTTGACCAAACAAAGTTATTTTGTTCAAACCAAACGCATATAAAAACGCAGAAAGACTTTTTAAATCACATCTGATTGCTTTTAAAATGTGGTGCCATTGAGATGAAAAGTTATCAATTGCATTGATGGACATCAGGAGCCCTCAACACATACCAAAAAGAAAAATTCAAATATGTACTGTCCCATTTGGTACAATGATTTTTATCTGTGAAAATGCTCCTTATTTGTGTTTGAAACACAGCCATTTATCACCAGTGTGTATATAGCCTTGTGGTATCAGGCTGTAATTATTGGCTTCATATGAGGAAAGAGACCATATTATGCCCAGTACATGCCCCTCACCTCACTCTCCTGACCACCAGTGTCTGGTAGCTACAGAGCCTTGCAAGCTCAGGTGGATAAATGCACATTGTTTATTGTGGGGTTGCAACACAACATCTTATTTGTTTCACTGAAAATTGGCAGATGTCAAATGACTAAACTCTGCCCTTAGCGCCTCACCCTTCCATACCAAACAAGAACCAGAACTAATTAAAATTAGTTTATACCACACATGTACTTTATTAAAATTATACAATCATCTGATTGTGCTGTACGCTGTTTCAAACAGAACGACCTTCCCACTGCTGTAAAGCTATAATTAAAGACAGCATCAGCTACCTGTGCATGGCTTTAACCCCTGCAATACCAGGAGGTCCCGCATCACAGTATTCTGACAAGTCTTTACTAAAGACCACTGTCTTATTTTATGAAATCATCCTCTGAAGTCAACTGATTGAAAATCACATTTTATTCCTGGGGCAATTCATCTTCTTCTTTAAACATTTTTGTTTTTTGGTATTACTATTTGCTAAATCGATCAGCCACAACATTAAAACCACTGACAAATGAAGTGAATACCATAACATCTTGTTACAATGGCACCTGTCAAAGTATGGGATATATTAGGCATCATGTGAACAGCCAGTTCTTGAAATTGATGTGTTGGAAGAAGAAAAGTGGGCAACTGTAAGGATCTGAGTAACTTTGACAAGGGACAAATTGTGGTAGGTAGACTGGGTCAGAGCATCTCCAAGACGGCAGGTCTTGCGGGGTGTTCCCAAAATGCAGTGGTTAGTACCTACCAAAGGTGGTCCAAAAAAGGACAAATCGGTGACGGGGTCATGGGCACCCAAGGTTCATTCATGCAAGTGGGAAGCAAAGGCAAGTCCATCTGGTCCAATCTCTACTGTAGCACAAACTGCTGAAAACATTAATACTGGCTATGATAGAAAGGTGTCAGAACACACAGTGCATCGCAGCTTGCTGCGTAGCCGCAGACCGGTCACAGTGCCCATGCAGACCCCTGTCCACCGAGGAAAGCAACTACAATGGGCGAGTGAGCGCCAGAACTGGAGCATGGAACAATGAAAGAAGGTGGTCATGTTTGATGAATCACGCTTTCCATTACATCATATGGACGGCCGGGGAGTGTGCGTCAGTTACATGGGGAAGAGATGGCACCAGGATGCACTATGAGCAGAAGGCAAGCCAGAGGAGGCAGTGTGATTCTCTGGTGAATGTTCTGCTGGGAAACCTTAGATACTTGTATTCCAGTGGATGTTACTTTGACAAGTACCCCCTACCTAAACATTGTTGCAGACCAAGAACACTCCTTCATGGTAACTGTATTCCATTTCAGCAGGAAAATGCGCTCTACCACACTGCAAAAATTGTTCAGGAATGGTTTGAGGAGCATGAAAAAGAGGTCAAGGCGTTGACTTTGTCTCCGGATTCCCCAGGTCTTAGTCTGATGGAGCGTCTGTGGGATGTGCTGGAAAAACAAGTCCGAAGCATGGAGACCCCACGTCAGAACTTACAGGACTTAGAAGATCTGCTGCTAGTGTCTTGGTGCCAGATGCCACAGGACACGTAGAGAGGTCTTGTAGAGTCCATGCCTTGATGGGTCCCATTCTCGGTTACAGGATTTTTTCTGGGCTGCACCCACTTTGTAGAATTCCCTCCCTCGCACAGTAAGACATTCCTCTAGTCTTCAAACCTTCAAGTGTTCACTGAAAACCCACCTTTTCAGACAAGGTTATGATATTCCTCAGCCACCATCTTAATTTCCCTAGATTACCCTATTACCATCCTCTACACAGCTAACGCAAGACAACAACCCTCTGACCAACACTGCAACACACACACCCCACTCAATACTTTTACCTTTGCGTTCTATCTGGTCCATTGTGCAATATGATGTAGCACATGCCCTTGTGTTTCTAACTCCCATTGTCCTATAGATTGTAAGCTTGCGAGCAGGGTTCTCTTACCTCTCTGTCTGTATGTATTACCCAGTATTGTTTTATCAATGTTTGTTCCCAATTGTAAAGCGCTATGGAATTTGCTGGCGCTATATAAATAAATGTTGTTGATGATGGGTCAGAGCTGTTTTGATGGCACGAGGTGGACCAACACAACATTTGTTCAATTCATTTTCTACTCTGAACATTTTGATTTTTTTTTAAATACTATGTAAAGCTAGTATTTTTATTTTATTTCTGGAACACAAAAAACAAATATAATCTGTCATTTGCAGCTTTTAGCTATTTTCTACACAGACCGATATTGTGCATGAATTGAGCTCTATGATTTCTGAATTATATTTGTTCTAATTAAAAACTAATCCTTTGTGCTCTACTTGTTGCTATCTGTATCCACTATTTAAGTAATGTCTACATATACATGTGTGTGCCCCTGTTAAAAAATTCTTTGTAAATTAAGCGGTTCAGTTTTTAATTATATTCATTTATTTTAAACATTGATCCAGGTTAAACTTGACCAGAGGCAAAAAAATGTAAATTATATTTACTCTAAAGTTCAGAATGAGTCTGGTGCAAACGTGTATATGACAAAAAATGTATATCTCCCAGGAGGAGGTGTAAATGTTCCCAGCTTTACAGCAAATGAGACAGAGAGCATGTCTTGCCTTCCTGTTCATGTAAGCGTCCTTATAATTGCATTAAATGTTTAGAGCTATTAGGGCACCCACCTAACCTAGCACCTTTAAATCATTTAAATTATGATTATATTTGCTCTAAGCTAGTTACAGGGACTTGAGTGCACCAGGTTTACATCTAAATTTTAACCTTTCATAGCCCAAAACAGATCTATGGAATTGGAGAATTTATGTGGGAAGAGAAATGTGTTGAATGGCAGCCTTATACACTCACAATAATATGCTGCATTAAAAGAAGCAATATGGAGGAACCTGATGCATCTTCCAATAGTCCAAACTTTGAAGGGACTATCCTGATTTGTAGACCGAGAAAAGGGCATGGCCTCACAATACTACAGGTGTGTGTGGTTCCGGCAGACATGGAAATGGCTTGGGTGAATCATGGAAGGGACTTACTTGTGTCCCTGTTTGGCTTTTTAAAACGTTAGATTGTACACTTGCAAATGCCCACAATGCCTGTAAAATTATAGTTTAATCCCCTTTGGTTAATCTTGTGAGTATACCATATATCCAGAAACCTGGATCATATCTGTATTGTATTTATCTAAGACTGACTGAGCATACTTGAAAAATATTATCACAGTCACTCCACCCCAATACAATCGGAGAAAGAAAACAATTCTCAGATTTATAGTATATATATATATATATATATATATATATATATATATATATATATATATATATATATATATATATAGAGAGAGAGAGAGAGAGAGAGAGATATACTATATCTATATATCTATCTATATCTCTCATCATCATCATTTATTTATATAGCGCCACTGATTCCGCAGCGCTGTACAGAGAACTCATTCACATCAATCCCTGCCCCATATACATACATACATATATATATATATATACATACATACACATATACACACACACACACACACACACACATATACATACATATACACATACATACATACACATATATAGTATAATATTTACACACATACTAACTTATATATGTTTGGGCACTGTCAAATACTGTCCACAGAGATTAAAGAGTTAAATATAAGTCATCTATTCTCTTACACCTCCTTAGTGGGTCACCACCCTCCATAGACATCAAGGCTGTCAGCACTGAAATACTGTGCACTAATAAAGTGACCTGTGAAGGTCTAAGTAGTGAGCAAACTTGCATGGTGAATAGATTGACCTGGGTGAGAGGAGAGCACAGCATTTCAGACCCACTCCCAGGCAAACATATTTTTTTTAAATTATTATTATTGTAGATTTACAAGGCTTCAATAGTGCTCCGCAGTGCCGTACAGTAAGGAAAACCGTACATAAATAAAACAGGGACATACAAGGTAGACAAATTAAATGCAGACATGAAAACAAAGGGTATGAAGGACTCTGCTCATTAGAGAGCTTACATTCTAAGTGGAAGAGGGCACAGCTGAAACAAGACGAGTAAATGTGTTTCAGAGTGGAGACTGGGATAGTTGCGAGGGTGCATTAGTGTGAATAGTGTTGTCGAGGATAAGGTTACCTCTAAATTTAAAAAAAAAAAAAGATGGGGTAGCAAAGAGCATCTAAAGATTTGAAGGCTGTGGGAAAGTCTGATTGAGCGTGGTAGGGAATTTCAAAAGTGTGGAGCAGCACGGGAGAAGTCTTGTATGCGGGAGTGAGAGGTGGTTACCAGAGACCAGACAAGGCACAGGTCAGAGGTTTAAGAGGACGGGAGTAATGTGAATTTGGAGGATACAGGGAGTCAGTGTAGGGATTTGCAAAGTGGTTCAGCAGATGTGGAGCGATAAGAGAGGAAGATAGGTCTTGCAGCAACATTTAGGATGGATTGAATTGTGAGAATATGGGTGTCAGGAATGTCAGATAGCAGGAGGTTGCAATAGTTAAGACGGGAGATGATGAGAGAATGGATAATAGTTTTGGAACGTTGCTGAATAAGAAAAGGGTGTATTATTGCAATGTTTTTAAGGTGGAGTCGACAGGACTGGGAGAGAGTCTGGATGTGAGGAATAAAGTAGAGAGCGGAGTCAAATGTGACACCAAGGCAGCGGGCTTGGGAGACTGAGGAAATTCTGGTGTTATTGACAGTGAGGTAGATTTAAGGGCAGGTGGTGACTGTCAGTAGGGAAGATAATAAGTTCTGTTTTGGACATGTTGAGCTTTAGGAAGTGTTGGGACATCCATATGAAGATAGCAGAAAGACAGTTGGTTACACGAGATAGTACAGAAGGAGAGAGGTCAGGGAAAGAGATATAGATTTGGATGTCATCGTCGTAGAGGTGGAATTGGAGGCTGAATGAGCGATTTAGTGCCACAAGAGACGAGGTGTACAATGAAAAAAGTAAAGGGCCAAGAACAGAGCCTTGTGGGACCCAAACAGATAGTGGGCGTGGAGGGGAGAATGTGCCAGAGGTAGAAACACTAAAGGAGCGGTTTGATAGGTAGGAAGTGAACCAGGAAAGAACTGTGTCACAAAGGCCAATAGAGTGAAGGGTGTGTAGGAGAAAAGGGTGATCAACAGTAACAAAAGCAGCAGAGAGGGGTCCAGGAGAAGGAGTATGGAAAAATTACTATTAGAATGTGCAGTAAGTAGAACACTGGGCACTTTTGTGAGAGCAGCTTCAGTGGAATGTTGGGGGCGGAAGCCTGATTGCAGAGAGTCGAGAATGGAATGAGAGGAGAGAAAGTGAGACAGGCATTTGCACACTAATCGCTCAAGTAGTTTGGAGGCAAAGGGGAGGAGAGAAATAGGGCAGTAGTTGGAGAGAGAGGCTGGAATAAGAAGTGGTTTCTTTAGAATAGGTGAAATGAGTGCATGTTTAAAGGAGGATGAAAATGTGCCAGTGGAGAGAGACAGGTTAAAGAGGTGAGTTAGAGGTGGGCATACAGTGGAAAGAAGAGGGAGTGGAGTAGTTGGGATAGAATAGGGTGGAGTGGCCTGGTTGTAGAGTGAAATGATAAGATGAGTGCAGAAACTGTCTTCAGTTACTGGAGAGAATGAAATAAGGATGGATTGGAGAGTGTATGTAAAGCAGGGTAGAGTAAGTGGAGTGAGTTGAATTTGGCATGAGGAAATATCTTGTCGAATGGTGGCAATTTCATCTTTGAAATAGGTGGCAAAATCATGGGCAGTGAGGAAGGAGGAGTAGGTGCAGATGGGCAGAGAAGTGAGTTGAAGGTGGCAAAGAGTTGACGTGGGTTAGACGACTGGGTGGATATTAATGATCTGAAGAATGTTTGTTTGGCAATTGAAAGGGCAGCGCTGTAAGACAAAAGGATGTATTTTTAGTGGAGGAAATCGGGATAGGAACGAGATAAATAAATAAAATAGAAAACATTTATCTGCTTCTGGTGACAGGTCCACTATAACCAGCACAGTAGAGCAGGATTGTATTGGAAGACACATGAAGAATTTGGTATTTGTCCCAGAAACATATCATGCATCACTTGCATATTTTCAGCTGTACTTCTACTGGTGACATCATGTCATCTGCCTCCCTATCTCCCATGGTTCCCATGCACTGAACAGTAGAGTTTATTTTACTTTTTAAAGGCAGCCATCTGCCCAGAGAGCTCATATCAGATTACCATACGACGCATTACCAGAGAGTACATTTTGAAGACTATATCCGTGAATAGCTTTGACCATTATCACAGCTTATATTAAATCCCATACTATGAAAAAGAGACATATCACAATATCTAGAGTGTGCCAGTCTGGAGTTCAAGTCAATGTCCATACTGTATAGGCCATTTAAAATAACTGAACAAGGAAAAATTCTATTATTAGAATAAACTGTATTACTGTAAAGGTATATATTTTTTTAATGACATTTTATCCACTGGATGGCACTATTCTTTGAAGCTTAAGAATGATTTTTCCCATTTCATTCATATGGCAATCAATATGACAGTCTCCATATTCATTAATAAATACACTCTACAAAGAGTATATACACGCCTATATACATACATACACATAATATATATATATATATATTATATATATATATATATACACACACATATATATATATATATATATATATATATATATATATATATATATTATATATATACACACACACATATACACACAAACACACTTACATACACACATACAGTCAAGTCCACAAATATTGGGACATTGACACAATTCTCATATTTTGGGCACTATACACCACCACAATGGATTTGAAATTAAACTAACAAGATGTGCTTTAACTGCAGACTTTCAGCTTTAATTTGAGGGAATTTACATCCAAATCAGGTGAACGGTGTAGGAATTACAACGGTTTCTAATATATATATATATATATATATATATATCTATATCTATCTATCTATCTATCTCTCTCAATGGACCTCCTTTCCCTCCCACCGCAGTGACCACTCCCTTGATCTGTTTTTTTCACACCTCGGTACTGTCTCAGACTTCATTAATTCACCTTTTCCTCTCTCGGACCACCATCTCCTCTCTTTTAACATCTCTCCGCCTCTCTCACCATCCCCATTCCCCAAGGTTACTCTCACCAGGTGTAATCTTGACACAGTTCATTCTACCACACTGTCCTTCTCCC